>NC_056744.1:1419077744-1419080244 GCF_019279795.1 Protopterus annectens
AGAGAGGAAGGCCGCTGTATAGCAAGGCTTTCTAAAAACTTTTGTCTGATATGTATCCTTTACTCTATAGATAGTAGTGTCCGAGTAATTGATTGATGTATTAGAATGTTCCATAGTGAATCTTAGAAAACCTTCCTTGTCATTCAGATGGTTGAAAAAGCCAATTAATGAGGCACTAGTCCCCTGCCATAGGAGAAAGAGGTCATCGACAAAGCGCCTGTAGAAAGCAATGTTGGTATTAGTCAAGAAGACCTCCCTCTCCCAGGCCACCATTACTAAATTAGCATAGGTGTTGGCACAACTAGTGCCCATGGCTACACCTGTGACTTGCCTATAGATCTTCTCCATAAAAATGAAAAAGTTGTTTTCCAGGACATTCTCTAATAATAAACAGAGAAAATCCGCCTCAATAATAGGCATAAATTCACAAAGCAGCGTCTTAACCATTCGCATGCCATCCCCATTGGGTATACATGTGAAGAGAGATACTACATCAAATGTAACTAAAAGTGTATCCTCTGGATGACTGATACCTGCTATACCTTCATATAGGTCTCCAAGAAACTGAGCAGTGTCCTTAAGTACATAAGTAAAGTGTGATAGCACTGACTTAAGTCTGTAGTCCAAATAAATTAAAACAGGCTCCGTTAACCACCCAGAACCAGCTACTATGCATCTGAGTGGTGGTGCAAAGGAATCTTTATGCACCTTAGGGAGACCATTAATACGTGGTATCAATGGTGAGTCAACTCTCAAATAATCATACAACTCTCTAGTCAAAAGATTCAATGATAGACACTCGTCTAACATATTTAAAACAGACAATGCACACCTATCAATGTCAGCATAGTTAGCACTCACATAAGCTGTACTATCTATCATGCCAAGCATAGCATTAATGTAGTATATTCTATCCATAATAACAATACGGCCGCCTTTATCAGCGGGACGTATGATTATATTACTGTTGTTCTTCAGCTCAGAAAGTGCCAACATCTCCACTGCTGACAGATTATTACTAGTATCAAATGGAGCAAAGCCAAAACCCTGATATAATCCATTTTCAAATCCCTTAACAAACATTTCCAAGCCAGGAGGAAGCGGGGGATTGATCAAGCTCTTACATCTAAAGCTCGACTTAGTAGGTCTATCACCCTTATATAAAAGCTTTAAATTGACATTCCTCACAAACATTCTCACAGCTATCAAAATGTCACTTATATCTACTCCTAGACTTGGAATAAAAGTTAAGCCTTTGCTAAGTACTGAAAGTTCATGAATTGAGAGTTTATGTTTGGAAATATTCCAAACTAACGGCCATTGTTCCATTTCGATTTGTTCGTATTGCGTGTGTCCACATGACTGTCTCTCCTTTTCGAGTCCCTCAGTGGCTCGAATTCCATTGATCTCTTTCTCCCCGGTCGTATGGGGAGAGGCACATCTGGAAAATCCCGTTTTTCATTGTGATGCAGCTTATCAAGCTGTATTTTGCGTCGCACAATAGTACTAGTGCGTGGCGAATTATTGACTGAAATACCAGTTGGTTGTTCAGAGGGGTAAAGTACACGGACGTCGTGGACTTCGGAGTATTAATGATGATAGGAACATCATTAGTTGTCACAGTTGTGGCTATTTTATTAGTCCTATCCTCAGGGGGTATAAACTGAACATTAGCAGGTAAAGGTTTGGCTAGACCATTAGTAGTATCAGTATGTAAAGGTTTAAAAGAATCCATGGGTTCTGTATAAATAGAACCAGTTGAAGATGGAACAGAAGTCCCTTGGTTCCGCAACTCAGTCTGATTATTGGCCCTCGGCCACATAAACACATTGCTAATAGCAAAATCATGCTTAGCTCTATACAGTTTCCTTTTCTTCTGATTCAACAGAACAGATCCAAAGCTTTTTCAGTCAGTTCTTGTAAAAACATATCTGAAAGTTCCTTGCCAATGATATCAATAAGACGCTGTTGCTGTCTGCTGACACTGGCAACAAGTTGATCTTCTAAAGGTTTAAAATAATCTATAATAAGTTGCATGTGGGCTCGACTGGCCTGTAAATTTATTACCTGCCATTTAGCGAGAAGGTCCGGGTATGTGTTACCATACGTCGGCATATTAAGGATACGAAGCCCTCTCGGAATCACTTTGTAATGCAGGCTCACCTCAAGATGTTGTCTCTGCAGTTGGAGCCTCTTATATTTAAACAAGTCATTCTCAATGTCCCTCCTTATTTGCTTCACGAGAATGTTATTATCCACATCGATATCATGACCCAAGGGAGGTATATCTTCCGCACACAACAGTGGATTTTCAGTTGTCAAAAATACCGTTGAAAGTAGTCCATTAAAGAAATGTTCATTTGAGCATCTATTACCATTCGGTTCAGCAAGGCATTCTTTTCTCCCATTCATACCATTCGATTCATCAAAGCAGGTATCCGCTATGTTATCCATCCAGCGGCGTAGTGATTGATTAACAAACAGAACCCAACAACCAGAG
>NC_056744.1:1419087744-1419090244 GCF_019279795.1 Protopterus annectens
ACGTCTTTTTTTGTCTGGAAGGGGGACAGACTTTCTCTGAGCAATTTTCTGAAACCCTTTTCCAGAGTCTGGACTTCCTGACCCTCACGGTAGGACATATCGGAACCACCACTCAATTCCTGGATATCCACCTCACTAGAGACCCGGAAAATGGACAGTTTGACTCCAACATCTACCGCAAGCCCACTTTCCGGAATAACTATCTAGAGTTCAGCAGCCAGCATCCCATTTCATGAAAAAGAATATTGTAAAAGGACAATTCATCCGGTTATCCAGACTCATTTTAGGGACGAGGTTTTCATCAAGGAAGGTTTTACCTCAGAAACTTGTTCCTAGAAAGAAAATACCCAGAGTATCTAGTGGACAACCTGTTCCAAGAGATCATACAGCACAGACACTCCAGGTATCCACCAATCCTGGAAAAGGGATTCACAGCAAGGGCACAGAACGGACCGAACAAAAAGGACTGGGTGTCAAGTTTCCCCCTTCCAATTTCCACCGATATGTTTGGAATTAGAGGGGTCCTCACCAACAATTGGGACATCTTGGGAGGAGAAAAAGGTCTGACAAAGTTACTTGGGACATCCCCAAACTTCTGTTTCAAACAAACCTCTTCTTTTGGTGGTGCGTTCGAGAGGAATAAAAGCCCATCCCCACAGAGCGAAGTATCGACAGAACCTGGAATGTCTGACAGCGGCAAGTTTGTTGCCTGTGAACACATACGAAAAAACAACAAAGTCACCTTCCCGCACTGCAACAGAACTGTCAGTCTACATGACCACTATGACTGCAACACAAAAAATGTAGTCTACTGTGCTTTCTGCAAACACTGTGGGAATTTCTATATCGGCAAAACGAACAGGAAGCTGAGTAGTTGTATTAAAGAACACACTGCAGCAATACACAAACAGGACAGTTTGAATGCCTTGGCTAAACACAGTACTATTTGCCCAAACTTCACAGGATTCAAATTCACAGTGCTGCAAAAATAACAGAATTTGTAGGGGACATGGACACATTCCTGCAAGTCCGGGAATTAAAATGGCAGATAGAACTGAGAGCTGATGTCTATCCAGGTCTCAACGAGACACTGAACATTAAATGTGCACTTAAATGGTATAGAGATTGAAATGTGATAGGGTTTGAAGAACTGTGCAAGAGGGTTTGAAGAATTGTGCAAGTAGATTTAATGTGTTTATGGATTTACAACTGTGCAAGTGAATATAATGTGTTTCCTCTCTCTGTCTGACTTTTGACTCCCCCATACCACCTGCACACATGCTCACACTCTCTCTCTGACTTTTGACTCCCCCATACCCCCTACACACATGCTCCCAATCACCAGGCTAGCCCCCCCTGACCCCACCAACTATACCCCCCGGTCTCACATTTTCACGCAGCCATTCAAGGGGTGATACCATCCAAACCAGCCCACAGGTGGTACCATCTGCACTGACAGTCTTCTGGGGGACACTTATTCATAGGCTCCTTGTCATGGACGGCCCCCAAACAGCCCCCCCTCAAGTCCACACCGCATTCCTCCCACTCCCCCATCAGGCGGCATACCCACACATTTCTCTACACACACACCGATACCAAAGCATAGTAGGACTCTCTACCTGACTCCTCCACCTTCCTCCGTTCCCTTCTTTACTTACCTTTGGAGGCAAACACTCATAAGTTACGTGTTTATATTAGAATCATCACAGCATGACTGTCATCTGTCCCGGTCCCCCCCCCCCCAATTTTTTTTTTTTTTTTTTTTTTTTTATTTTGCACACAGTCCCTTTTTGCACACGATCCCTTTTTGCACACAATCCCTTTCAGTATGCACACGGCACCACAAGGCTATTACTGTCTGACCAATTTACCTTGTGTAACTGCAATTGTAATGTTAATGAAAATGCACACAGCACCCTGCTTGCTCACACTTTACTATTGGAAAGGAACTGTTGTTAATTTAAATGGCCTGCTAGAACTAATGTATATAAAGAAAGTGAAAATGGTTGCTCATACTTATGAAACATGTCTTTCTGAAGAAGTCTTTATAATAAATAAGGATAACATCCGCCGTATTGGCTCTCTGCGCCGGGATGAAAGAAAACCCTTTCTTCAGTACCTTATGATGGCTTTCCGAGAAAACTCGTGTGGTGAGGTTAAAGATGTCACCTACCCCTGCTGGAGACCTGAAGTCAGTGCTATCAGGTGCTGGTATCAGTGAATGGGGAGGGTGATCAGGGTGGTCCATCCCAGTAATACTAGTACTGTATCCCGTTCCCGCTCCTTCTTCCCCTGTGATTGTTGTTCCCCCTCCTTCCCTCAATATTGTTGGTGTTGTGGTTCCAGTTTCATTCATTACCCCCAGGTCTGAACCGGGTATAGGTCCTGGTTCGGGTATAGGTCCTGGTTCTGGTTGTGAGTCCTGCTGAAGATAAAAAAACATTGTTGTTGCTACTTGTGCTGTTGTTGGAAGACTGGTCGTTGATTTGTGGGGTCTGAT
>NC_056744.1:1419095244-1419100109 GCF_019279795.1 Protopterus annectens
ATTTTATAATGGTTGTGAGGAGTTTGCTAGAAGAACGTAGGGAATTCAGATTTTTATAGGGGATAAGGAGATTGGAGAGTATAGGGGTAGCGTTGGGTTGATAATATATTTTGTGGGCAATCGTAAGTTGGGAGATTGTCAGTTGGTTTTGAAATTCAAGCCAGTCTAGTTGCCGAAGATTCAAACAGTGGTGGGTTCTAAAGGGATTGCCAGTGGCAAATCAGGCGATGTTGTTGTAGGAAGTTGCTAGTTTGTTGAGATTATGTTTCTTTAGGTTGGTATAAATAGGTGAGGCATACAGAAGAGTAGAGATTAGATGGGAATGAGCAATTCTGGTTCTGGCTGCTGGAGTTAGGAAAGGTTTTATTTTATATAAGGAGCCTATTTTTCTGTTTACTGTTTTAATGATGTTATTTATATGGTGATCAAAGGTAAGGTAGTTTTCAATGGTTATTCCGAACAGTTTAGTAGTAGAGTCAGGGAATATGACAGTGCCATTATTGGAAGAGACTGAGAAATCTAATGGAGAGGACTTGGTTGTGGTGGAAAAGAGAAGGAGTTTGTTTTTTTTGGCATTAAGGAGGAGACAGCACTTTGTAAACCATGTTTATGAAGCGAATAAAGTTCAGATGAGGAGTTTGCTGAGCATACAAGCGTTGAATCATCTGCATATTGAATGCAGGTGGCTTGAGGAATTGCTATGTGGAGGTCACTGATAAATAATGAGAAAAGTAGTGGTCCAAGAATAGAGCCTTGAGGGACTCCGAGGGTGACTGGCATAACAGATGAAATTTGATTTTCCCAGAGAACTGCCTGTTGCTGAGGGAGGAGCTGAACCATTTAACAGCTTGAGAGTCAAAAGAAAGGGATTGAAGAATATTGATTAAGAGGGTGTGGTTTACCATGTCGAAAGCTTTTGAAAGGTCGATGAAGAGTGCAGATGAGAGGATGTTTTTATTGCGGTTTCTATTAATGGTATCTGTAAAGGATAAAAGGGCAGTAGTGGTACTATAAGATGGCCTAAAGCCATGTTGGCAGTCTGCTATTATGTTATATTGTGACAGATGATGTAAAAGTTGTTTGTGAATGCATTTTTCTAAAATTTTTGCTAGGGGTGATAAGAGAGCTATAGGCCGGTAGTTTGAGTAGTCATTTGAGTTCCCACCTTTATGTAGGGGAATAATATGGGAGATTTTCCAAATAATTGGAACGGTACCCTCTTTGATTGTTCTGTTTATAAGGATAGATATAGGGTGGGCAATTGCTTTGGCTGCTTTTTGGAGATATTGTGATGGTAGATGGTCAGCAGTGGGAGTACATGGCTTGAGGTTTTGAATGAATTCATAGATGAGAGTAGTAGAGATGGGGTTGTAGTTTAAATGTAGGTAGAGAGCCTGATGGGGTAGTGGGAAGGCTTGAATTGTCTGGGTAAGTTGTCTAGCTAGAGATTGTATGGTGTCTGTGAAGAAAGAGTTAAAGGTATTGGCAGTTTGATGGGGGGGGGGGGTAGGTGTTTGAGAGTGGCCTGGGGAAAGGAGTTCATTGATACTAGCCCAAAACTTTTAAGGATTATGTTGATGTGTTTGCTGCAGTTTAAAGTAGTAGTTCTTTTTATCTGTAAGTATTGCCTTTTTTGTACTATTTCTCAGTTGCTTAAAATTTAGCTGATCAGAGATATTTCTGTTCGCTCTCCACTTAGCCCATGCTTTGTTTCTAAGCAGGATTTGATGTCTGGTTTCATTAGAGAGCCATGGGGCTGGGTTGGACTTCATTCTGATGGACCGTTTAGGTGCATGCGTATCTAGGATAGATAGGAATTTAGAGTTAAAATACTTTTCAGCCTCTTCAAGTGAAAGGGTTTTTAAAGGGTTCCAGTCACAGGCATTAAGTTCAGTTTGAAATTATTCTAAATTAAAGTGTTTGGTAAAATGACCTATCCTAAAGGTGGGGAGGTTGGGAAGATCATTCTTTTCTCTTATGATGTAGGTTAAAAAATTATCACTTACATTGTCTGGCAATGTTCCTACCTTATAAGATTGTTGGTGTTATAAGTATCCAGTCTAAGATACTCTCTTTTTTACTTGGTTTGTTAATTCTGGTTCTAGAGGTTACAGTTTGGCTAAAGCCGTGGAGGTTAATATGAGAAGTAGGATTTTCAGAACTAACACCTTTCCAGTCAATGTTAAAGTCACCAAATATTATAGTTTCTTAGGGGTAAGTAGAAGACACCCAGTTTAATATGGCCTCTATTGTAGAGATGTTATTTCCTGGTGGTAAGTAAATACAGATAATGTATAAAGATTTGTTAGAACTGATTTGGAGTTTGGAGATGAGAACTTCTGCGTTATGATCCTGGGTTGGATAGAGATCTGAAGTCCATCTTTAAATAGAACTGCTACTCCACCCCCTTTCCGTTTTGTATGATCTTGTCTAAGTATGTTATAGCCTTGGGGGATGATTACATTATCTTTAGTTTCTGGTTTCAATCAGGTTTCAGTATGGCAAAGGATATCAAAGGAGTAAATATCTAGGATGGCATGGAGGTGGGCTATTTTATTATTAATGCTTTGGATATTTAGGTGCCCTATAAGGAGAGAGTTATGAGGTTTAGGATGGATTGAATGGATAGTGGGGTTGGCAGGGCCAGGGTTGGGGTGGATGTCACCATCTTTTAAGGAGGGATGTTAGTTTTGTTAGCGAATTATACCCAAGGTAAGTTTGAGGTTTCACTTTCTTTATACTGGGTATGTTGAGTTTAATATGGGAGAGTCTATGGTATTTTGGTAGTAGGTAATTGGGAGTGGATGTTATATTAGTATGACTATAAGAGGGTATATGAGTGTAGATTGCTGTTTGCTTTAGGGGGAGGTTGAGATGGTAGTAGTAAAGTTTTTCATAGGAGGTAAGAAGGTAGGTTGAGGTCAGGATAGTAGGAAGTATAAATGCAAGAGTTAGCTTGGTTAGAATAGCTAGAGGCATTTTATTGAGTTTATAAATCAGAGGAATGAGAAGATTGGGAAAAAGAAGATAAAGGATAAGGGAAGGGAAGAGAGGAGGGCACTAATTTGTAGAAGTTAAGAGTAGAGTGAAATTGGTAAGATCTTTTAAGGTGTGGCTGATTAAGGGTGATAGGGGTGTGACTAAAGTGTATGGGATGAGGTGAAGGTATGGGATAGGTTGGAAGATAGAGAGGGTGTGGTTAGGGAAGTATAAGTGTAGGACCACTGGGGTGGTTGGGAATTGGGGGTAGGGTAGGGGAGCGGAGTGAGCCCGCAGGGTGAAAGGAGCAGGTCAGAGCAGAGAGAGGCTGACAGGCAATCAGTTCAATAGAGAGACTTTATTCTACAGGCTAAGGAAAGGTAAGAGACATTTCCTGATACTATTAAACTGAAAGTGGGGAGCAAGGTATAGCTATGTAAGGGGAGAAGGGTAAGAGTAAATGGTTGTAGAACAGAGAGAAAAGTTAATTTATAAATGGTGCTGTAGTAGGTAAGGAAGTTTAAGTTTTATATATATATATATATATATATATATATATATATATATATATATATATATACACACACACACACACACACATATATATAGCACGTTCATAGGTTAGTACTAGGCTAACTGCACTTGCGAGCCATTTTAAGCCTAACCAATTATCTCTTGTGAGATTCAAACCCTGTACCTTGTGTTTGTAAGGCAAACAACTTAACCATTAGGCCACCCTCCCAACCCTTAAAAAAACTTAACCTAATGCAGTAATCTTCATTTGGTTTCACTGTTCATAGGTTAGTACGAAGCTAACTGCCCTTGCATGTACAACTTCCTTTGTTTGTCCTATGACATCGGTCTAAAGTGTACGTATCCTAAAGGGCATATCATTGTAACCAGTCACTGTTGTATTTACCCCTGCGCTCCATTGCTAAGAACCTCCATGCTGGGATCCTCCACTGTTCTCTCAACTTCCTTTGTTTGTCCTATGACATCGGTCTAAAGTGTACGTATCCTAAAGGGCATGGCATTGTAACCAGTCACTGTTGTATTTAGCCCTGCGCTCCATTGCTAGCAGCCTACTGGGGACTTCGTTTACCCCATTATTTGGTCCTCGCATAACTTTTTAACTTTCCCTACTCTGCTCTAAGTGCTCTTGTCATCTACTGCTTGTCCACTAGGTGGCAACACATACCTATTGCATAAGTATTCACTTTTTCCCCAGGTTACATATATATTGAATCCTCTCCAAAGGATCCATTAATTCCCTGCCTCTAGCCTACAATCTCTGTAACCCTCTCTGTTCTTACCTAACAACCACAGTAAACAAGTGCTAAATCCTCCATACTTTCCTTACCTCTGAGCTCACCTACCTAACCACTGATTTGTTCTTTACAGTCTTGCCTTTTTCCTTCTCCTTGGGTCTACCTGCTCCATTCGCCCTGCAGGCTCACTCCGCTCCCCTACCCTACCCCCAAATCTCACCCACCCTCAGTGCTCCTACCCATTAGTCCCCACCCCCCTGTATTGCCCAATCCACTCTCATCTCATCACTAACCCCTCGCCTCCCATCCTCCAATACTCTCTCACTCCACCCATCTCTAATCCTTAAAGCTCTAGAAACACTTCCACACTCCACCCTCCTACACTTTCAAGTATCCTAATACATCCTCAACACCTAACCCACAACTATGCCATCATACCTACACCACACCATGTCTCATCAAACCATTCTCATTCCTTCCCTTAGCCGACTACTCCTAATACCTCTTTACCATGCCACCTCCAATTCCTGTTACAAACTACCCCCTTCATTCCTATCCCCTCCTCACCTCACCATCACTCCTGACACAAATCACAACACTGCCATATCTAATTTCCAC